>NW_028227260.1:108616960-108626960 GCF_978045245.1 Mus caroli | reverse complement strand
GCATATGATCTAAGGAACTGGAGAGCAAGTTGTCACAACAATTCATTGCAGGTACTGCCAAAGATCTGAAACTGCGATTCCAAAAGTGCTATTGCCCTAAAATGGCAAGGATGGCTGCACTATTTTGTTTCCAAAATAAATCCAGCACAGGAAAACAGGGGAAAACACAGACACAATATAAACCATCTGTTAGGCATGAATCTCAAAATATTTGCTCATTCGTTTAGGCTTTGAAGATTATTTACGTCAAGCCATTGCTTGCTCTAACAGTTAACCTTCATGGGAACACCTGAATTGTTGAATGAACCTGCCAAACACTCAGTTTGAATAAGGACTAGGAAATGTGACCCTAATTTAGTGACCATCATTATTTTCTTCAGAAGAGTTTTCAGATCATGTGATTGAAAGTTAAGACACTTACATCATGGGCTTTATTCTATCTAAGAGGCCACAGTCCTTACCTCTTCGAAAATCTCCAAAAACAGGATTCTATCTAGTCTAATAGCTGTGGGAGTGCCACACATCTAGGCTGAAATGAATATACTTGTATTTTCTAAGCATCTCCCATATACCAAGCAATAAGCAAAATTTTTTATTCATTTTCTCATTGATCCTTCCGAAGATCCTTATGATATACTATCAGTATAATTTTATAGTTATAAAAAGACTTGTGAGGTGGTATATATTGTCTAAGATCTAAGACATAACTCAGCAGTGCCAGGATTTGAACCCAAGCCCTTCGTCTCTGTGTTACTGCATGATCACAGGAAGAACTGGGCAGAGAGAGAATCCCTTCTTTTTCACTAGGCTTCTCCTTCAATTGCTATCCTTAATGACTCTATCATTTCTAGATATCTCTTAGAGAAGAAAACCAAAATGTTGAATGATATATGCATTTGAACACTTGGAGACCCAAAATCTGCTTTTCCCAAGTAGGAAAAATGTCTAGAGAAAATGAATGATAGGCTCTACAGTAAGGGCAGAAGCACATACATTTCTGAAGATGATCCATTCACTGTGGCAGTACTGCAAGGTGCCGCCTAACTCAGGGGTTAACTGCTTGTCATCAATGTATGTCAGCAAATCACTAACTGAGCTCAGCATAACAACCTATGTGAATAAGCAAGAAAGACACTGTTAACTGTCCTTCATGACAGCCCTCTATCAAACTGCAAAATGAATTTCAATAAACACTTAGCAGACTGTTATCTGGTATAAATGCTTCAAACAGTTCTGTCCTGTGCATGCCCCCACACCTGATGCATTAACCTTCTTCAGAAACCAAAGCTTTATTTACAAAACATCTCTACCAACCAAAATTAACTTCAACAGAAACCAAAACACCTAATTCTTCTTTGTCTAAAAGCTTTCATTACTTATGAGAAATTTGGCACTCACATATACACATGCACACATACACACAACAATTTCAGTGCTCAGAACAAAGCAAAGGAACTTTGTGTAGTAAGTTAGAATTCAGGTATTAAATTTTATGAGCACTCTATTCCAAACAATAAAAACATATAAAGATATATTTTCAAAATAAAGACCACAGTGCTCTGAGCTAGCTTAGGATCATGACATTTCAGATACACAAGCCACACAATGTTAACTGAAAATAAAAATTCCTAATCATACTCACACATATGAACACATCTATAACACATAGCAAATATTTTTTAAAGGAATTACGTTGTTATAAGTTGCCCTGTTTAACAACTGATTAAAAACAGATTGTTGTAGGACATTGCAGAGTTAAATTTTTCAGAGACAAATTTTAAGTGTTACATAGACACATATAAAACAAACAATATAAGATACAGACTATATAAGCACTAGAAAGACAAAAGATTCAAGCAATAATCTTACTGGTAATTTCAGCATAAAATCCTCCTGGCTAAATCGAAATCCAATGTCCGTGAAAGTCCGTTGAAGAAAACTGGTAGGACGCAAAACCAGGACTAAGTGTAAGCTCCCAGGGAAGGAGGCCTGGAGCAAGAAATAGAAGAGTAAGCGGGCACACCAACTCCCAACTGAGCACCAATCAGAAAATATGTCATTGGAGAAAGCAAACTTTTAAGTTAGAGAAGTCAGTAAGAGGTCAACATGTTTAAATGGATGCTGATAATATCTAAAAACATGTAAACAGAAATAAAAATAACATAGGGTTATCAGGCCAGATCCTTATAATGTCCCCAGTATGAAATTTTTCTCACAGGACATAAGCAGGTCCTAAGCTGCAAATAATTAGACTTTATCTTGAAGTTAGTTTTGCTTTTAGTGTTTTCTTTATTATTAATAATTTCAATATTTGAGTAATTAAATATTTGTACCTATTCGCGTGTTATGCCATTATAATTTGATATATACATATAACACATACTAATCAAATCAAGTTAATTAGCATTTCCTTTACCTCAAACATCAGCATTTCTGTGTTAGGAATTTTCAAACTCTTCTAGTTATCTTGTAATTACAGAGTGTAATTAACACTGCCTTTTAGGACCCCAAACTCCTTCCTCCTCTTTAACTGTACACTGGTTGGTACCTATTATCCAACCTCACTGTGTGTCTCTTTCCCCTCTCCCTTCCCCTTCCTATATAATACATTCTACTTCAATAGGATCAACTTTTGTAGCCTCTACTAATGAGTGAAATATGGCATTGGCCCTCTTTCTATGCCTGTCTCATTTTACTTAATACAATTTCCATCTCCAGTTCTATCCATGTAACCAAAAAACAATGGATGTTATGTTGTAGTTTTAATGTGTGTAAACATTTTATCTTTTCATCAATGGATCATCATCTTGCATGGTTCCACATGTTGCCTGTTGTTGATTGTATTGCAATCAACATGGATATGCAGGTATTCCTTTGAGATATTCATTTCAATTTCTTGGATATACCATAAGTGGGGTTGTCGGATTAAACATTAATTATATACTCCATTTTCTGTGAAGAAACTGTTTTCAATAATGACTGTATTGATTCGCATTCTTACCATGTACAAGGGGTTTCTTCTCTCTTTTTCTTTCTTAGCATGCTGGTTTCAGTCTTAAGCATATTAGCCATTTTAACCTTGTGATTTTGCTGTGAAAGTCCCTCATTAGTTATGCTGAGCATGTTTATATACCTGTTGGATATTTGTATAACTTCTTTAAGAAATGTCATTGAGATCATTTGTCGATTTTTAATTAGATTTGGCTTTTGAGAACTGTTTTGTTTTGTTTTCCTATGGAGGGTTTTTATTTTTAATAATCTAGGTATTAGCCCCTCAGGGGACAGTTTACAAATATTATTCTCATTTGTAGTAACTTTTATTCGACAGATGTAATTGTTATCTCAGAGGGCTACTTCCAAATAAGCTCCCACTTTCTAGTTCTTTCTGAACTCTAGCTGGCTGGTTCAACTCGGTTCTTCTGGCTCAAACTTCTCACCAAGCTGATTGATTGATTTGGCTTCTATCTGTCTTTCACTGAATTGCTCTGTGTGACCTCAAACTCTGGCAATGTGCCTAATCTTCTGGCTCCTTCTTATTCTCTGGCTTCAACTGCCTCTGCTGTATGACTTGAACTTCATGGACTCACAAATGACCTCAATTCCACTGCACTGCTCTGCACTGCATTCACTGCACTAACTTCCAATGGACTGACCAACCCATCTTCATTCCCCCTGAGCTGCTCTTAAATAGCTTTTCTCCTGAGAGTTGGGTGTATGATTTCTCTGACTCATTCTGTCAAATCTATCTCTGTCAAATCTATCTATCACTTTGTCTGCCACTCAATTAGAGGTCATTGTTTCAGATTAAAGGTATGTACTAAAGGATTCTAGCCAGAAAAATTAAAGGTGTGTACTAAGGGCATGTCAGCATTCCAGCTGGATCATACAGACCTAGAAGGTCTTTGAATGTGATCAGAGCAGCCATGTTGCTAGATTACAATTCCTCTACCCTGTAGGCCATCCATTCATTATGTTCATTGTTTCCTTGGATGTACAAAAGTACTTTTGATTGATTTAATCTTGGTTGCCTACTTATGCTTTGGGGTCTGCAGTTTTAGGTATACCTAAAACTGATACCAATTCATTTAAGAACTCCTCCTATAATTTCTGCTATTGTTAATAGTTTATAGTTTTGGGTTATTGTTTTTGTGTCCATGATCCAATTTAAGTTAATTTTTGACAGTGATAGGAAATTAGCTTCATTGTTATATGTATATCCCCAATCTCATTTATTATGTGTTCTCTTGGATCTTTTTGTTGAAGATCAGTTGACGATAAATTCTGGGTTCTGTTTAATTTCATTGGTTTATGTGTTTGCTTTTATAGCGTGGATTTGCTGAATTTGAAGTCAAATTACTTCTATTTCCTATATACATGGAAACAGATGGTGGGCCAGCCAAATGGCTCAGCAAGTAAAGGAACTTGCTGGGCAAGACTGGTGACCTGAGGTCAATCCCCAAGACCTACAAAAACTGACTCCACAGAGTTGTCAGCTGCTCACACGCATAATATCCACATGCGCATCATAATAAAAATAAATTTTAAAATAATTCCTAAAAACAGAATTAGGAGACAAGTCCTAGCCCAAAAAGCCAACCAGAACTGAAATATTGTCTATCTACCCTAAACAATGAGTGAAAACTACATCACAGAAGCACAATTTTGCTTTCATCCAATGAAGTCCCATTTTTGTCACTATGTGTTCACTCCATACATTAAAGTGAAATAATATCAAGCACTTTCAATAACCGAGTTTATTAGTAATCAGTAATAGTACAGCAGAGTAAGTAAAAAAATGAAACAAAATAATTAAAAAGTACATGAGGAAGCAATATCACAAAGCCTGTGAGAAACAGGATGGCCAAATGGCTTTGAGGAAGAAAAGAGGAATTAATTGAATCAAAATGCCATCCTAATTTCAGTATTTGCTCAGCTTCTAGGGGAAAAAAGGCTGGCATACATAGGCAGTTGTTCTAGTTTTTATTTCTGTAATAAAATATTCTGTCCAAAACTGACTTAGGGTTTAGGGTTCATTTTAGTTCGCAATCTATCATGGAGTCGGGGAAAGACTCATAGCCAAAAGAACATGAGGAAACTTGTCCCATCCATATCAAGAGCAGAACACATCACCCTTGCATGTTTTCTCAGCTCATTTTTCTCCTCTCAGGATCAGCTGTCGAGGGAATGATGGCATCTACAGTGAGCATGATCTTCCCATATTAGCAGTCTTCCCTAGGTCTCATTGAGACTCTCTTCCCAAAGGATGGTAGATTGTATCAAATTGACAGTTAAAGTCAATCATTCATAGCAGTGAAAAAATAATTACTACATAAAGGAATTTCAAAGTAAAGGAATAGAGGATACTATGCAAGGTTAGCAATGAAAGGAAAAATAATGGTCCAATATTAATATAGCACCACATATTAAATGCCTACGCTATGCCAAATATTTTGCCAACACTTTTAATTCTACTTTAGCATAGTTCAGTGAAGGAGTTAATTTGCCCCTTTTACAAATAAAGTGAAGCTCATAGTGTTTAAGCATAACTTATAAAGCCCTGGCTTGTGCTAACTCTGGGGCCTTAGTCATTAATCTACCTCACCTTTTGAAGATTCTCAATCAAGAAATGTAGAGGAAACACATGTTGGAGGGAAAAGGTGGTGGAGAAGTAGACAAGAACCACAACAGGATCGAATTTGATGTTTGTTTTTCCCCTTAGAAGTGAAAGAAATCTCTAGGACATTTTGAATACCAGAGCACTATGGTCAGATATGCATTTTATTTTATTTTAAATTTTTCTTGTGCTAGGAATTGATCCTAGAGATCTATAGGAGTGTTCTACTATGGTACTACATTGCTAGCCATGTCTTCTTAGAAAGGTATCATGAGCCTTGAGAAAGAACTGAATTCAGACATGAGTAGAAGGAGACTTGCTATAACTGTGGAGAACACTACATACTTTAAAATCAAGTCTGATCCTGAACCAGAGCAAAGGTGGCGGGAGGCAGGAAAGTGGCAGGAGGCAGGAAAAACTCCCAAGAAGTAGCATCATTAAACCATGATTTAATGTACATTTAATCAGTGCAATCCATTCCAAGATTTGAGATTTGAGAAACCCAGATGGGAACAAAAACGAAGCATGTTATAGGATGGAAGGCAAGATTCTGGTTCCTTTCTGTCGAAATTGCATGTTGGAAGAGCCCACAAGGCCTTCTCATGACATCTATATGATAGCTATCTTCGGGGAAGGTGGGGCAGGAAAGGTCTAGTCTGGGACCAGTCATCAGCCTCAAGAGAGATTAAAGCATAGAAAAGCAAACTATAGAAAAACACTTCAAGTATACTCATTGTAAGTATAATACACCACTAGCAATTGAACAAAGCTATAAAACAAAATTAACCATGAGTTCCTGAGAACTCACCGTACCCCCTATTCAGTTTAATTCAGCAGTTAAAAATACTCTATAAAAAATCTATTTTAAAAAAGAATAACATTATTGGGATATAAAACCTAGATTTCAGGGCTGGAGAAATGAGACAGCAGTGAAGAGCACTGACTGATCTTCCAGAGGACCCAAGTCTGGTTCCCAGCACTCAAATCAAACAGATGACAACCTTCTGAAAGTCTACTACTCCCAGAGGATCTGTTAACTTCTTCTGGTCACCTTAGGTATTGCATGTACTGCATGCGTGTGCTGCATAAAAGTACATTCTGATAAACATTCATACACATAAAATACAAACAAAAATCTCAAAAAATGTTAAAAAAAACCTAGATGTCTGTAAGATAAAGGACAGGTTTGTCTATATAGCAAGCTCCAGGCCAGCCAGGGCTATATAGTGAGAAAGAAAGAAAGAAAGAAAGAAAGAAAGAAAGAAAGAAAGAAAGAAAGAAAGAAAGAAAGAAAGAAAGGAAGGAAGAATGGAAGGAAGGAAGAGAGAGATAGATGGAGGAAGGGAGGGAGGGAGGGAGGGAGGGAGGGGAGGAAGAAAGAAAGAAAGAAAGAAAGAAAGAAAGAAAGAAAGAAAGAAAGAAAGAAAGAAAGAAAGAAAGAACAAGGGAGGGAGGGAGGGAGGGAGGGCCACATCCTAGAGAAATAGTTCAGTGATTAAGAGCACTGGCTGTTCTCCCAGAGGACCCAAATTCAGTTCTCACAATCTGTATCAGACAGCTTACAACTATCCGTAGCTCCAACTTCCAATAAATTCAATGCCCTCTTATGGCCTCTGAGTACACTTGTACATGCACGTACGTATGTACACACACACACACACATACACCCCACACAAACATACACAAATTAAGAATATATAAAATATTAAAAATGAAATAAACTAAAACCACAGGTATCATGTAGGAGTTGGATTTCTTGTTTCTTGTGAGAAATCAAAGATTAGATAGTGCTTGGGCCCATTTTCCCAACATGATGACACTTGACTGAGCAGGCTGATCAGTGCTCCGTTTTTTGGATGCTCTCTAGTTCACCACAGTGCTCACCATTTCCAATTCCTGTTGCTCCTCAACATAAGGGATTTGTGCTGGTCAACGTTTGCTACTCTTTAGGTTGCATTTTAACTAAACCTTGACTACTTCCCAGCTCCATTGTCTTCCTCACATGCAGTATACACATTTAGATTTGTCACCTTTACTTGGCATCTCAAATTTAGGGAGTGAACTATAAAGTGATTCTCGTACCATCCCTATTATGCTTCTCCAATGTTTCCCTGTTGGTAGAGTCTGGTTTTGCAGTCAGGTGAACTAGGGTTTTGATTATATTTCTTTTCTGTACTTGATAAAAATCTCTGTGTACAGACTCCATATTGATACTATAAGCAATTACTAAAGTTTAGTGATTTTTTAAAAAAACACAAATTTTTACTGTGCTTCTGGAGGTCAGGAATTCAAGGTTAGCACCAATGAACTAAAGTCAAGGAAAGCATCTCTAGGATGTGTTCCTTCTAGGGGCTCTAGCTAAGAATCTATTACCTGACCATTTTCAGTTTCTAGGGACAGTCCATCATCTCTGTGGTTTATGGCCTTGCAATGGTTTGACCTCCACTTCTGTCATGCATCTTTTCCGATGCTTTCTCTACTTCCTTTCCTTTTTAAAGATAACTCAGGATGAAACTCAAGGCCTCCCACATGCCAAATAAGATCTTTACAGAGTTACACTCCAACTCGTATCTCTTTGATAATGAAAATCCTTGTCCTGATACAAATCCTGCCTTGGAAATTTTAGATCATCTCCCAATCTCAAGAATCTTTTATCATCAAGCTTAGGGTCTCATATATCCCAAGTTCCCTTTGAATTTTGTGCCTCGAACTTCTGACCCTTCTGCCTCTAACTCCCTAATACAGGTATGTGCTACCACATCGAGTTCATGTTACTACTGGGTGTAACCAGGTCATTGCTACACAGGCAGTCTACCACCTGAGATGCAATCCTGGCCTCCTCAAGATTCTTTGTCACACTATAAAATTCCGTTTACCATGTCAGGTAGCCTATTCATAGGTCAGAGATTGATTATCCTGCTCACTACACTCAGATTCTCCAGTTGTTAAATGGAGATGGAAATAGAACCTCATGTTAAGAAGTTAGCACAGTGTTTTAATAATGGTTCAGCGATTGAGAGGACTGACTGCTCTTCTGAAGGTCCCAAGTTCAAATCCCAGCAACCACATAGTGGCTCACAACCATCTGTAATGAAATCTGATGCCCTCTTCTGGTGTGTCTGAAAACAGCTACAATATACTTACATATAATAAATAAGTAAGTCTTTAAAAAAAAACTAATGTTCATTGTTGGGGCTGGAGAGATGGCTCAGCGGTTAAGATCACTGACTGTTCTTCCAGAGGTCCTGAGTTCAATTCCCAGCAACCACATGGTAGCTCACAACCATCTGTACTGGGATCCAATGCCCTCTTCTGGAGGGTCTGAAGGCAGCTACAGTGTACCCATTTAAATATAATCAGCCTCCAAACGCTGACACCATTGCATATACTACCAAGATTTTGCTGAAAAGACCCAGATATAGCTGTCTCTTGTGAGTCTATGCAAACACAGAAGTAGATGCCCACAGTCAGCTATTGGATGGGTCACAGGGCCCCCAATGGAGGAGCTAGAGAAAGTACCCAAGGAGCTAAAGGGCTCTGCAATCCTATAGGTGGAACAACAATATGAACTAACCAGTACCCCCGGAGCTCCTGTCTCTAGCTGCATATATATCAGAAGATGGCCTAGTTGGCCATCAGTGGAAAGAGAGACCCATTGGCCATGCAAACTTTATCTGCCTCAATACAGGGGAACGCCAGGGCCAAGAAGTGGGAGTGGGTGGATGGGGGAATGGGTGAGGGAGCCTGTGGGGGACTTTTGGGATGGCATTGGAAATGTAAATGAAATAAATACCTAATAAAAAATTTTTAAATAAATAAATCTTTTTAAAGATAATGTTCACTGTGAATGCAAGTCTCAGAATAAGCATTAAATAAATATAAATATTCCTATCCTTGCACACTTAAGGCTTTGAGTCCTGAAAAAAATCTCTTAAAATATATCTGCTTTATATATATATTTTTTGTTTAGTTTTTCATTTGTTAGAGTATATATGCTGAGAATTTACAATGCTTTTCTAGTATGCATGAGGTCTTGAGTTCATTCCCCATGATCATAAAACAACAAAAACATAATCTGAAAAAAGA
The DNA here is from genome assembly GCF_978045245.1 of Mus caroli. NCBI lineage: Eukaryota > Metazoa > Chordata > Mammalia > Rodentia > Muridae > Mus > Mus caroli. Next base: position 108,617,260 of record NW_028227260.1, on the reverse strand, counting down.
GGGTTTGTGAACAGTATTTGTGTAAGGTTGTACATTCACTTTTTACAGGAAAATTTGCCAACCGCATGCTCAGGACTGATTAAGACTATGGAACTAAGACTAAAAACTCAGTGTACTTTATTTGTGCGAGCCCAGAAGATATAACTGATATGCCTGCTCTGAACTGCATGCTTCAATTTTATGAAACAAATAACTGATAAATCAGATGAACTGTTTGACAGAACTCACTTGTTGAGTAGCTGCATAGATATTGCCCTCAAACACCTACTAAGTTTGAGACTATTAATTTAATATAATATC
>NW_028227260.1:108579460-108611960 GCF_978045245.1 Mus caroli | reverse complement strand
GTTAGGAGAGAGGTCAAATCCACTGGAACTGGAGTTAGAGATGTTTGTGAGCTGCCATGTGAGTGCTGGGAACTGAACCCACTGAATTCTCTGAAAGAGCAACCAGTTCTCTTAACTGCTGAACCATCTCTTCAACCCCATACAAACAGTTATTATGTGTCAGTCAGCAATAATTTCAAATGTCTTCTCTCATTATTATGAAGCCTAACCTACCTACATCCATTTATTTGGGAAACTATGAGCTAAGGTCTTCAACTGAACTATGTAGTGATCTTACTGAAAGCAACAGATGACATGGGGTAGTGAGTAAGTGGTAGGACATATATGATTCTAGGTTCCATCTCTAGGAGCAGAAGAAAAATGGCAAGTGTTAACGGAATCGACCACAAACAGACCATGTTACACAATGGTTAATTTTACCAGTAGTTCTTAGAGAATGTGAAATTTACCTCATGAGATCAGATTCAATATCACATTAAAAAAATAGATTTATATTTTTCTTCATACAATATGTCCTGATCACAGTTCAATGTCATCTTCATCTCATCGATAATTATCTTTATTTCAAACATGTCAAGAAATCAGCCAGGGATGGTTGAGATATAATTAATGTGTATGATACCAGCACCCATGCCAGGTGGTTCATAACCACTTACTCCAGTCCCAGGGGATCCAACATTTTCTTTTAAACTTTTTGAACAACACTCACATATGCATATACCCATATATAAACATAAATACAAACATACATACACACATACATTATTTAAAATAAAATCTTTTAAAAGAAATATTTAAAATATTAAAAATAAACATCTAATTGACAGTATTATTCAGGGGGTTTTTTGAGTCACAGAACTTAGGGATAGTCTCTCTATATTAAGGGAACGTTTTGGAATGACATACAGTCTGTAGTATAACTAACCCAACAATGGTCAGCCTAGTGATTGCTCAGTCCCATGAGGCTTGCTGTTTCAGCTGGTATTCTATAGAAGTAGGTTCTGGTGGTGTACACCTTTAAGAAGATGTGCTGGCAAGTAAGTGCAACCAGGCGAAGAAGATTGAATCTTCCTTCTTCCAATGTCCTTATGTAGGTCTCCAGCAGAAGGTGTGGCCCAGATTAAAGATGTGCGCCACCACCCCTGGATCTGGGATTTGCTTTGTCCCAGGCTAACCTTGAACTCAGAGTTGCCTCAGTCTCCTGGGATTAAAGATGTGTATTACTTTGTCTGGGCCTAAGCTTTTCTTGACCACTTTGCCTCAAGATCTCCATGCCAAGGTCCAGGTGAGAAACTTGTGTCTTCCAGCCTCAAGATCTGGGTCACAGGTGAGCCCTCTAATTCTGGGCTGTAGTGCTTTCCACTTTTACAATGAAGTTGACAGCCAGGAACAGCCATTTCACCAACTACATCTCCAGAAACGTTTTCTTTCGTTTTGTATGACTGCAGTGGTTTGAAGGAGTATATCCCCCATAAACGTGTGCATTCGGACCCTTGCTCTTCAGCTGGTGGCATTGTTTGGGGAGACGTAGTGACAATGGCCGTGCTGGAAGAAGTGTGTCACAGAAGGCAAGCTTTGAGAGTTTCAAGCCTCTCATCGTTTCCAAATGTTCTCTCTTCTTGCTTGCAATTCAGGATGTGAGTTCTCAGCATCCATTTCCTGCCACCATGCTTGCCTCTATCTCTCAGAGTTCCCTGTCATAGTGGGCTCTTATCCTTCTGGAACCATAACCCCAAGTAAACACTGTTCGATAACTTGCTTTGGTCAAAGGGTTTTATCATAGCAACAGAAAATAATTACTTCAGTGAGTGTAAGTATATGTCTGTTCACACACCTATGTGCATGCACAGAAGCCAGAAGAAGGTGTTGCAGTGGACTGCCCTATCATGCTCTGCCTTGCTCAATTAAGACAGCTATCGTAGACGAAGAGCTAGGCTACCAGCCAGCAAGACCCCTGATTCCCCTGTTTCCACAGCATTTTTTACATTGGTTCTGGGGATTTGAACTCAGGTACTCGTGCTTGCATGACAGGTGCTCTTATATCTCCCCAGCCTCGTATTTTGTGTTTTAGAGACAGGCTCTCAATATAGCCCATTACATGCCACAAACTCCTATACCCCAAATCTTGTTTAATTTGGTACTTTAAGAATAAAAAGACCCTGAGCTTATAGCTGTTTGCTGAAAATAGAATGTACTTCTGGGCAACAGCCGTAAGGCAACAAGAAGGAAGTCCTTGCCCTCCACTGGCCTCAAGTTCATAAGAAAAGGGAGCTAGCTTTTATTGCATTGTACCACATTGACACAACTCAATAGTACAAGAAGGGCAGATATATTCACTCCAAAGAAATGTACCTTTTTAAAAACCACTGAATTTAGTTGTGTATCTATAATCCATACAAACACTTATAAAAGGAGCGGGTAAGAAAGACACCAACTTAGAGTTCATGAAGTTTCAATTTTTGTTTTGTTTCAAGACAGGGTTTCTCTGTGTAGCCCTGGCTATCCTGGACTTGATTTGTAGACCATGCTGGCCTTGAACTCACAGAGATTCACCTGCCTCAGCGTCTTAATTGCTAGAATTAAAGGTGTGTGCCACTACGCCCGGCTGACATTTAAATTCTTATTCAGGTTTTTTTTTTTTTAAAGTTACTTGCATTTTATATCCTTTTATATTTATTAATATAAGCACACATGAGACAAATTTGATGCCTGATAACAGTTCTTAATCAAGAAGTAGAGGTATCGCCGGGCAGTGGTGGTGCACGCCTTTAATCCCAGCACTCGGGAGGCAGAGGCAGGCGGATTTCTTTTTTTTTTTTTTTTTTTTTAAATATGGAACGCTTCACGAATTTGCGTGTCATCCTTGCGCAGGGGCCATGCTAATCTTCTCTGTATCGTTCCAATTTTAGTATATGTGCTGCCGAAGCGAGCACGGCAGGCGGATTTCTGAGTTTGAGGCCAACCTGGTCTACAGAGTGAGTTCCAGGAAAGCCAGGGCTACCCAGAGAAACCCTGTCTCAAAAAAACAAAAAAACAAAAAAAACAAAACAAAAAAAAAACCAACAACATAAAAAAAAAGAAAGAAAGAGAGAAAAAAGAAGGAAAGAAATAGAGGTATCAGTGCTACTTAATAAATATGAATGCTTTTGAGCAGGAAAACACACTCATAAGGCTTTGCTATAGCTATTGTTTGAGACAGGATGTCATATAGTCCAGACTGGCTTTAAATTCACTATGTAGCCAAATATGACCATGATCTGTCTGTTCTCCTGCCTCTGTCTCCTGAGTACAGAGATTATAAGCAGGCACCATCATTCATGACTTATGTAGTGCTAGGAATGGAACCTGGGCTTTGTAGGCAAGCACTCCACCACCAGAGCTACAGTCAGTGCTGTCATTTTCCTTAAAGCAAATTGTTTGACTTCTGTGGTATCTTCTTTTCACTATGTGACGGTTAGTGATAAGTGTCAACTTGACAAAACTCTAAAATCTCTGAGTGATGGGCCTCTGGATGTGTCTGTGGCAGATTATTTTAATTGTGTTCATTGAGGTGGGAAGAGCCACTATTGGGGAGCACCATTCCCAAGATAAGGAATCCTGGATTATGTGACAATGGAGAAAGTGAGCTATGTGCTACCGTGTACACATTCACTTCTTTGTTCTTCTGGCTGAGGATATATGATCAGTGGCTTCAAATTCCTGCCACTGTGACTTGTCTGCTATGACAGACTATATAGCCTAGAATCATGAGCTTTCCCCATTCTGCTGCTTTCCCTAGAAAGTTTGATCACAGCACCAGGAAAGAAAATTAAGATGCATTGTTTATAATTAAGTAGCTATTATAAACAAATAATAGAAAACCACTACTAAAGGGTTCCCAAATAAGGAAAAAGGCATGATGAATATGAAATGGATGGCCTTATTCACTTTGTTATTATATCTGGCTCCAAGTGTTAGTATATTTTTTATGTTTATCAGCAAATAATATAGCAGAAAAGAGTTCTGACTCAGAACTTCAGTAACCTCAGTATATTTGTCAAGCCTTTGCTCTAGTGGGAGTGGCCTAAGTCAGCTATCTCCACTTTCTAAAAGGTCCCATAAAATGTATGACTTTCTTTTAAAGCTATACAAAACAGAGCACAATCTTTGCTTACTTAGAAACTGAATCATCAGTTACTCATTTGTTCCCACTAGGATTTAGATTGGCAGGAGGTCTTTACTTAAGATCACAAAATATTCTTCCTACTTTCCCTTCACATTATATCAATATCAATACCTATTGTCTCCATCAATATAAAAATAATCCATACTTTCTAAAGGTTAAGTATAAGCATATATATATACATATATATATATGTATATATATATGTATATATATATTAGCTACTACAAAGTGCATGGTACTTACTGAGATTTTCTGGAGGGAAATTTTGAGGGAAGCCCATGTATCCAGTCTTCGATCTAGAATAATAGTAAATCGGGAGTCAGATCCACTTTGCCTATAAGAGACGAAAAATAATTTTTATTAGTAACAAACCTAATCTGTTCTGTGTCTTTGTTTATGATTATGTATTTTACAGATGATCTTTAACTGAAAACAAGTTTAGATTTGGAAGTGCTATCTTAGCCAGGAGTACTGTTGTACTTTAATCCCAGCATTCATTAAGGCTAATCTCTGTGAGTTTGAGGTCAACCTGGTCTACAGAGTGAGGTCCAGAACAGCCAGAGCTATAGAGTGAGACTCTTCTCATAATAAACCAAAAAGAAAAAACCTGCTATGTTTAAAAATTATTTTCAAACTAGATTTCAGAATGAAGTTACTAGATATAAAAAAGTTTAGGAGTGCTAAGCATAGTGGCACATGCCTTTGATCCCAGCACTTGGTAGAGGCAGCCAGATCTCTGAATTTGAGGCCAGCCTCATCTACAGAGTGGGTTCTGGGACAGCCAGGGCTACACAGAAAAACTCTATAACTATAACTATATATATATATATATATATATATATATATATATATATTCTCCTATTTATTATTTAAACTTTGTTTTTCAGTACTAGCTTCAATTTTTTTATTAGGAAAATGAGGTGGCTGAACAGATAACTCAGTGTGAAAGAGTGCTTACTCCTCTTGCTGAGGTCCTGAGTTTGGTTTGGTTCCCAGCACCTTCATCAAGTTGCTTACAACTACCTGTAATTCCAGTTCAAGGAATCCATTGCCCTTTCATGGCTCCCACATGTACACATACAAATACAGCATTAATTCACACCAACACGCACATATACAAATAAACAAAAGAAAAGTCCGTAAAATGAAATAACTGACTGTGATAAACCTGGGTTAGAATAACGGATTTGGAATCTTCACATCATGGCGACGAGGAAACTCAATAGCCAGTTTCTTTCTTAATATCAAGCTTAACCTCACAGAAAAATCTGTCAATGATTTTTCCTTCACTTGAAAAATATGTAGTTAAATATATTGTTTACATTGCAGGCTGCTCTTTGCATTTGAGAGAAGGAAATTTAAAGGATAATATAACTTTGATTTGCTCTAAAAATACTTTAAGCTTCCATAGGTACAATGTAAATTTGCTCTTCTAGAACTTGATTTTTGTTCATAAGACTCTTCTATTTTGAGGGTTAATAAATGGAAACTGCTTCCTTTAAAATTTATCTTGGCTAGCCATGGGGGGCACAGACCTTTAATCCCAGTACTCTGGAAGAAGAAGAACTCTATATGAAGCCAGTCTGGTCTGCATAGGAAAGTCTAGGCCAGCCAGCTAGGGCCACAAAGTGTGACCCTTTCTTAAATTATTAAACAGATAGATAGATAAGATTCAACATAAATATGATATCTGAAGTGTGTGTGTGCGCGCACGCTCGCGCGCGCATAAGAGAGCATTACGTGTCCTCCCCTGTCATTTTCTACCTAGTCTTTTGAGATGAGGTCTTTTCCTTAAACTTGGAGCTCAAATTTTCTTGGCTAATCTAGAAACCAAAAAGCCAAAGATTGCCGGGCAGTGGTGGCGCACACCTTTAATCCTAGCACTCGGGAGGCAGAGGCAGGCGGATTTCTGAGTTCAAGGCCAGCCTGGTCTACAGAGTGAGTTCCAGGACAGCCAGGGCTACACAGAGAAACCCTGTCTCATAAAACCAAAAAAAAAAAAAAAAAAAAGCCAAAGATTCTCCTGGCTCCCACTCCTCATTGCTGAGATTACTAGTGTATGCGAAATCCCTTGCTTACTGTAGAGATGCTGGGATCTTATAAATGGTCCATCCGACTGGTTGTACTTGCATTCTTACTGTTGAGAAATCCTTTTCTAAAGGAGGTTTCTAAGTGTTTCATAGTATTGCCAACTGCTTTTATTATCAAATTATCCTGCTTAACTCCAAAAACTGGTGCTGATAAAGTCTTTACATGTAGACCTTGGACAAAAGGACAAAGAGCTTTCTTCACTCTTGAATAGTAAAGGTATCCTTTTATACATGTCTGCAACATTTTGTGAGGGCCAGCTCTTCTAAAGTGCTATGTCTATTTACATAGATCCTCAGTATATTTGTATTTTTTTCTTTAGTATATTTTACAGTATATTTCTAAATATATTCATAATACAAGCAGCTATCAGCCTCCTCTTTTCTTATATTTATTTACTTTAGGTGAAGTTATTATTCACAATAGCAAGCTCCATGTTTAATCTCCAAATGGAAATTTGATATAAAACAAAATTTTAGAATGTAGTGGAATACTACATACCTTGCAATAGATGTCAAGTAATTGAGCACTTTTGCAATTACTTCCTCTGGTATGCATCTGAAGTTACAGTTTTCTGGAAATGTAATGATCCAAGCATTGTCCTTTCCCCGGCCACCTAAAATCAACCAAATCAACCAAATTATCAATTTGTGTGACAAAACATAATGAGTGTTTTCATATTTAAAGAGGATGACTAGAAGGCTATTTAGGGTAAGTAAGAGTTTTATGAGAATCACAATTTCATATAAACCAAAAGAACAAGTAAAATTTAGCACAAAGAAAGAAAGAAAGAAAGAAAGAAAGAAAGAAAGAAAGAAAGAAAGAAAGAAAGAAAGAAAGAAAGAAAGAAAGGAAGGAAGGAAGGAAGGAAGAAAGGAAGGAAAGAAAGAGAGAAAAAAGAAAGTCAAAGAGGAATAGATGAATAAGAACATAGGAATTTTCATGTGATACACATAATAAATACGGGTGAAGAAACAGATGACCTGCCAAGCTGAACAATCAAAGAAGATTACAGAACCACTGTGTGTGTTACGCTTACACTAAATTCCAAATGAGAAATTGACAGTGGAAAATTGCATAAAACTGAGCACAAGAGTAAAGGTTAGCAGGAAAGAAATATAGTACTATGCAGAATAAATAATCTAAATGTTGGAATTAAAATTCAAAAAGCAAGGCTAGAGCGATGGCTTAGCTAGCAAAGTACTTTCTATACAAGCATGAAGTATGGCAATAGAATATCCAGAACCCAAATAAACATACCAGCATGTACTAGAGCCAGGAAAGTGGAGAGAGGCAGAAATCTACCCTTTATAATGCCTAATATTAAGCAAACTAGATTTCAGAACCAGGAATATTACTAGATATAAAAAAAAGTTCAGGAAAGCTGGGTATAGTGGTGCATGCCTTTAATCCCAGTACTCAGGAGGCAGAAGCTAGCAGGTCTCTATGAGTTTGAGGCCAGCCTGTTCTTCATAGTGAGTTTCAGGATGGGCAGAAGTATACAGTGAGACCTTATCTCAAAAAACCATAAAAGGGAGGAGAGAGAGAAAAAAATTAGGGGCTGGAGAGATTCAAATGCCATCACACACATGGTGGCTCACAATCATCTATCCCTCCTGTTACAGGGGATTTGACATTCTCTTCTTCCCTCCATAGACGCCAAGTATGCACATAGTGAACATACACACACAAAACATTCATATAGAAAAGGAGGTCTAAAATAATTTTTTTAGATATTTTCTTCATTTGCATTTCAACTGCTATCCCGTTTTCTAGTTTCCTCTCTGGAAATCCCCTATATCCCCACCCTCCGTTCCCCAACCCACCCACTCCCGCTTCCTGGCCCTGGCATCCCCCTATACTGGGGCATAGAATCTTCACAAGACCAAGGGCCTTTCCTCCAAAGAATTTTTGAGCAAAGTACATTTGAGAGACTGGGGATGGTTTCACCGTCGACAGTGCTCTGGCAGAGGGACTGACGAAGTTCAGTTCCCAGCACTGGTGTCACGTGGCTCACAAGCACCTGAAACTCACGTTCCAGGGGTTCCCAGGCACCTAGACTCATGTGCACAAACATACATAATTTCTTTTGTGTGTGTTCTTTTATTTAATGTTCTTTTGTTTATTGGGTATTTATTTCATTTACATTTCCAATGCTATCCCAAAAGTCCCCCACACGCTCCCCCACCCACCCACTCCCACTTCTTGGCCCTGTCTTTAGTTTGTTTGGTTGGTTTTTTTGTGGTTTTTGTCTTAGTTTGGTTTGGTTTGGTTTTTTCGCGACAGGGTTTCTCTGTATAGCCCTGGCTGGCCTCGAACTCGAAATCCTCCTGCCTCTGCCTCCCAAGTGCTGGGATTGAAGGCGTGCGCCACCACGCCTGGCTCAAACATAATTTCTTAAAAGTAAAATAAGTACTTTTCAAGATCATTAGATAATGTTCAGGTTGCCAACCTATCAAGGAGTCATAACCCTAAATGCTTACGTACTTAATACTAGAGCTACAAAACATGAAATAAAAGTGATGGGAGAGAGAACTTGGCCCACTCAGCCCTCAACAGAACAGTCTCTCTCTGTCTCTGTCTCTCTCTCTCTCTGCCTCTGTATTTCTCTGTGTCTGTCTTTCTCTGTCTCTCTGTGTCTGTCTTTCTCTGTCTCTCTGTGTTTGTCTTTCTCTGTCTCTCTGTCTCTGTCTCTGTCTCTTTGTCTCTCTGCTGCTTACTTTTTTTCGCCAACTTGACACAAACAAGAGACACCTGGGAAGAGGGACCCTCAATTTAGAAACTGCCTCCATAGGTCTGTGGGCATGCCTGTGGGCTTTTTATTTTCTTTGATTAATGATTGATGTAGGAGGTTCCAGCCCAATGTGGGCGGTGCCACCCCAGACAAGCTGAGCAAGTCCTACAAAGCAAGCTAGTAAGCAGTTTTTCCTGCATGGTTACTAGCTCTGCTCCTGCTTGACTGACTGCCCCCCCCCCCCCCCGTGATGAACTGAGATTAAGACTTGTAAGTCAAATAAACCTCCTTTATCAGTCAGGGTTCTCTATAGGAACAGAACTGAACCATAAGCAACCATCGCATCTCCCCAGTTGCTTTTGGTCATGGTGTTTATCCCAGAAATAGAAAGCAAACCAGGGCCGGGCAGTGGTGACACACGCCTTTAATCCCAGCACTTGGGAGGCAGAAACAGGCGGATTTCTGAGTTCGAGGCCAGCCTGGTCTACAGAGTGAGTTCCAGGACAGCCAGGGCTACACAGAGAAATCCTATCTCAAAACAAACAAACAAACACACAATAGAAAGGAAGCAAGCAAGCAAGCAAACCAGGACACCCCTTCCTTCACTACCCTAACCTCCCTTCTCCTCTTTCTTTCCAAACAAGCTAGTACTAGTTAAGCAAACATCTTCTATTAATGGAAATGATACATGGTTCCACTAAGGGTCAATTATCACGGAATGACAAATCTACTAAATTTTAATCTATTAAGCTTATTACCATTGAGCACCTACAAATACTGTATAACTAGTACACCTGTAATAAAAGAACAAAGAAGATCTTTAAATTCTAAATTGGGAAGTAAGGGCATTAATTACTCTTGTCCATTAGAAACGTTTTCTTCAAAAGAAAGTATAAGCGGAAGTATTAAAAAACACACACACAAAAATGCTAAAGACAAAAGAAAAGTGAGAAGAGTGTGGATGGAGGCAGACAGCCCTGAAGATGGTTCTATTCAGAACACAGTTTTGGTAACACAGAGGACTGGAAGTGTAGCTCAGTGGTGGAACACTTAAATAAAGCAAAAGTACTTGAAACATGAGAAATTGACTACCATCTGGGAAACACTGACAGTGATGAAATCAAATCAAAGAGCTAAATTTACTATGACAGAATAGTAACTTCTTATATCCGATGGTGATATAGTCCAGACAGAAACTACTAAATCCAGTGTGTGTGTGTGTCGTCTTCGTCTTTGTCTTTGTCTTTGTTTTCTTCTTCTTCTTCTTCTTCTTCTTCTTCTTCTTCTTCTTCTTCTTCTTCTTCTTCTTCTTCTTCTTCTTCTCCTCCTCTCTCTCTCTCTTTCCTTTTCTCTCTTTCTTTTCTTCTTTCTTTCTTTCTTTCTTTCTTTCTTTCTTTCTTTCATTCTTATTTCAGTAATGGGTAAGGGCTGAACCCAGTCTCAGCTCCAACATCACCCTATTCTTATGCTTTACATCAGGACACCATTATTAAGAAAAAAGATGGGCTGGAGAGGTGGTGGCTTACAACCATCTCTAATGGGCATCTGGTGCCATCTTCTGCTGTGTCAAAGACAGTGGCAGTGTACCCACATAGATAAAATAAATATGGCCGGAGCAGGCAAGCTGGGCCAGAATTTAAAAAAAAAATGAATGAAAAATAAAAAGAAAAAAGAAAAAATGAAAAGGAAAAAGGATTAGGATCTGGAAAGATGGCTTAGCATTAAAAAGCATGGTCAGCTCTTGTAGAAGATCCTGGGCTGCTTCTCAGTACCCGTGGCAGCCCAAAACCATCTGCAGGTCCAGTTCCAGGGGCTCTGATGCCCACCTGAGCAGGCACTTCATGCATATTTGTAAACCAAAACAACCATACACATAAAAGTAATAAGTATAAAAAGAGAAACGGGTGGGTGTGGTGGAATAAAACTTTAATCCCAGCACTTGCAAGGCAGAAGCAGAAGGTTCTCTATGAGACTGAGGCCAACCTTGTTTGCATAGCAAGTTCCAGACCTGCTGTGGCGACATAATGAAACTCTGTTTATGGAGCTGGAGAGATGGCTCAGTGGTTAAGAGCACTGACTGCTCTTTCAGAGGTCCTGAGTTCAATTCCCAGCAACCACATGGTGGCTCACAACCATCTGTAATGAGATCTGATGCCCTCTTCTGGTATCTCTAAAGATAGCTGTAGTGTACTTACATTAAATAAATAAATAAATAAATAAATAAATAAATAAATAAATAAATAAATAAAATCAATAAATCTAGCCCACACTCTTCTAAGACACATATGTCCCCACATACCCTGTGGATGTCTAAAGACAAATGCACAAGAGTATTAAGATTGCTCTTAATTAAATATTAAAAATGTTAAAATCCTTAATTATTCTTTTTTTAATTTTTTTGTTTTGTTTTGTTTTTTTCGAGACAGGGTTTCTCTGTCCTGGCTGTCCTGGAACTCACTTTGTAGACCAGGCTGGCCTCGAACTCAGAAATCTGCCTGCCTCTGCCTCCCGAGTGCTGGGATTAAAGGCGTGCGCCACCACGCCCGGCTTTAATTTTTTAAATATTTTTTATTACGTATTTTCCTCAATTACATTTCCAATGCTATCCCAAAAGTCCCCCACACCCGTCCCCCCCCATTCCCCTACCCACCCACTCCCACTTTTTGGCCCTGGCGTTCCCCTGTACTGGGGCATATAAAGTTTGCAAGTCCAATGGGCCTCTCTTTCCAGTGATGGCCGACTAGGCCATCTTTTGATACATATGCAGCTAGAGTCAAGAGCTCCAGGGTACTGGTTAGTTCATAATGTTGTTCCACCTATAGGGTTGCAGATTCCTTTAGCTCCTTGGGTACTTTCTCTAGCTCCTCCATTGGGGGCCCTGTGATCCATTCAATAGCTGACTATGAGCATCCACTTCTGTGTTTGCTAGGCCCCGGCATAGTCTCACAAGAGACAGCTATATCAGGGTCCTAAGCAAAATCTTGCTAGTGTATGCAATGGTGTAGCTGATTATGGGATTGATCCCTGGATATGGCAGTCTCTAGATGGTCCATCCTTTCGTCACAGCTCCAAACTTTGTCTCTGTAACTCCTTCGATGGGTGTTTTGTTCCCAGTTCTAAGAAGGGGCAAAGTGTCCACACTTTGGTCTTCCTTCTTCTTGAGTTTCATGCGTTTAGCAAATTGTATCTTCTATCTTGGGTATCATAAGTTTTGGGCTAATATCCACTTATCAGTGAGTACATATTGTGTGAGTTCCTTTGTGATTGTGTTACCTCACTCAGGACGATGCCCTCCAGGTCCATCCATTTGCCTAGGAACCTTAATTATTCTTAATGCCTGCTTGTTTAGTAACTAGATCTACAACATATAAATGATTATTAAAACATTTTATAATCTAATGTATGTGTGTTTATATATGTGTATATATGGATATGGATAGCAAACTATTTATACATATCTCAAATGAACTCTGCTGACCAGTTTATACATTTATCTTCCCTTAAGTACATGATAAAGGTTACTTACCAGACAGGAAAGCAATGTCTTGCATTAGGAAATGATTGATGTCCTTTAACTGGAGGAGCAGCCCAGTTTCTATGATAAACAAGAGAAGAAACAACATCAATGTCAAAAATGTAGCTAGAACCATACCGAAATCCTCATTCTGCCCAAAAGAATTCTAGAGCCCTTAACAGGTCTGTGTGTATAGACACCTCAAGCATAATCTTCTCTTTCTGCCCTCACCTAGAGGGAGAATTAGCCATGCTTTTTATGACATCACTGGGTATATAGAACGAATGACCCACTTTTCAAAACCTATGTCTAAAACAAAAAACTACTCTCACTCATCAGAAAACTAAGAACAAGGTACAAATAGCTCCAGTTTCTTTGAAGAGTAGCCATATACACAGTAGTATATTGTCTTCCACTTCTCATATAGACTTCCATTTCATAGAACTTTATCAGTTCTGTTACATTGAGCAAAGCACATTGAGGGTTTTTATAAAAATCTTGTTGGGTTCTTAAGACACCCCCACACACAGTAGATATCGTTATCTCTAAGTTAGTAAGATTAGCAGTACAATGGCTCATCACATGTTTCTGAATTAGAAAGACCTGGATTCAAATCCAGTTTACTGCACTTAGTAGCTGTAGAAATGTGGATATAACAGTCAAGCAGAATCACTGAGGCTCAGTTTCCTCATCTATAACCTGGACATCATAAGACCTACCTAATGCTATTGTAATGTGAAGCAGCTCACACACAGTAAATACATAATGAATAGTGATATTTTAAGTCACTGCCCCTGCATTATTTCATGTTTTAGTTGCCCTAGATCTTAAATGATAGCTTGCAATGTTCAAATCTACCAAATGCTACAGGGATCAAAACTAAAAAGTCCATTATCTGCCTCCAGTCCATGAACAAGGATAACTTTTTAAAAGAAAATAGGTCATTGAACTAGGGTATTTTGGACTGCTATTTTAAAGCCTGTGGTTTTACATCTCTTATTGAAGCCATATTTTGTACTTGCTCTCTGATACAAAGTACCTTCAAAGCCCTCCTATTTGGTGGTGTCAGGCTGATGGCACATTCTTTCTAGTGCTCCTGAAATTGTCTCCTATAGATGTGCTTTATCAGGAACAAGATTTCTCAAAAATATTAAGACAAAGCTGTAGAATATGATATCTACTCACTTAGAAACATAGAGTAGTTAACTGGCTTAGTTATTTTCATAACTACAAGTCATTAAAGACATGATTGGAAGCTCACAAAATGGCCTGACAACCTGAGTTTGGTTCCTGTGCCCCGGTAAGTTGCAAGTACTCTTATGACACATGAACTACACACAAAGTATACCCAGAAACGCGTGCTCAGAACATAAAAATTAATTCTTAAAATTGTCTTGTAATTAACATATGTATCCATATGCATATGTAGATTTACATATGTTTAGTTAGATTCCTGGTATATTCCATACACATAGCATATAAAATCATTTCTTGAACACTACGGTGCCTCAAATATAAAATAATGTTTATAACAGTCAAAACTGTGTCAAATGTTGACATTTTTAGACACGGAGGTATGGTAGAAGGATCACAGAACAAAAGACTAGACTTTTCTCTGTCCTCATATGCTTCCAAAAGTAGTAATGGCCTAGGGTTTAAATAAAAGAGTACTAGGAGCAAGCGTAACAACACAGCATTTGGGAGGTAGAGGCAGGTGGGTCTCTGAGTTCAAAGCCAGTCTGGTCAGTGCTGCATAGAGACACCCTGTCTTAAAACAAATAGCATTAGAACACAGAGACATCCTTATTTAAAAAAAAATTCTCAAGCCGGGCGTGGTGGCGCACGCCTTTAATCCCAGCACTCGGGAGGCAGAGGCAGGTGGATTTCTGAGTTCGAGGCCAGCCTGGTCTACAAAGTGAGTTCCAGGACAGCCAGAGCTATACAGAGAAACCCTGTCTCGAAAAGCAAAAAAAAAAAAAAAAAAAAAATCTCTCCTGATTTGTATAGCAAGACTATTTATTAAAATAAATTGATGAATTTTATGTCAGACGGCAAACTGAAAATAATACATTGCAAGCTGATTATTCTTGCACCATTCAGAATCTTGCAGAAGTATAAAAACTATCATTCCACAATTCAGACATCCATATAATAAAGACAGCCTTATGCATAAATCAGAAGGCTGTAGACAGACAATAGGAAGAGCAAGGTTTCATTTTCACTCAGCCCTGTAATCACTCAGGTACTCTTCCCCTCATTAATACAGCAGATACTTTCTAAGGTACCTACATTCTAGGAGCAACAACAACACAGAAAACCCCTTACATAAGGAAAATATACTTTTGATTTTTGAGACAGGAGATGCCTCCCACAACCATCTCATTAAAATAACATTGCCACACTGATGGCAAGGGATGAAATGGGAGTTAAAAGAAATGCTACCGCTTTAAGAAATAGTCTAACAGTTGACTAAACAGAGAGGAAACTAGCAAAGAAAGGCAACAGAAGACAGATGGCTGACACTGAACATCCAGAGAGAACAAGGTGAGACTGTTGCTTAAACAAGGAAGCAGAGAACATTAGCTTCTTAGCTTCAAAGAAAGCAATCACGGTGAGTTGTAGCCTGTTTGGACTCTGAGGCTCTTGCATTTCCACACAGATTTCCTTCTGTGATACAGAAGTGAAAATGAGGGTGATTCATATTTCTCTTGTAGACTACTTAAGCCCCTATAAGTATAAGAAATATACTTCAAACTATAAGAAATAAAAAGATTGGAGATGCAATTCAGTTGGTAGCATGCTTGCAGCCCAGGGATCCATCCCCAGCAATATATAAACCACGACTCTTGGCATATACTTTTAATCCCAGCCAGCACTCGCTCAGGTGGAAAATGCAGGAGTACAAAAAGAATTTGAGTTCATACTTGGCTGGATGAGACCTTGGTGAAAAAAAAAAAAAAAAAAAAAAAAAACCTTTTTAAAAATCTTGATCACAATGGTTGACCATAGTCACATTACAGCATATTCCTCACTGAGCAAAGATACCTTTGACAGAAAACTGGCCAAGCTGATCCATTACAAACAAATACAAGGCACACATTCTCAATTCTCCTTACTTGAACTGTATGGCAAATCCCCCAAAGGGCTGGTTGGGAGCTGGAGAAATAGGTCAGTGGTTAAGCATGCAGTGCACTGGCAAATGACTTGAAGTTTGGTTTCCAACTTCAAACTGCCTAGAACTCCAGCTCCAAGGGATCCGAAGCCTCTAAGACCTTATGGGCATTGCCCTGGCATGTACATACATGCACAGAGATATACATAATGAAAAATAGCAAATCTTCTCTGCTGAAAAGCCTTGTACACACAATCAGGCACCAACTGAAAACAAAAGAGAAAACCTCTTGCTGTTCGCTCACATATTATAAGAAGAATCAGGTTCTTAGTCTTTTTTTTTTTTTTTTTTTTTATAAAACATGCATGAGTGTTTTACCTACATGTATGTGCACCATGAATAGTGCAGAAGCCAGAAAAGGGCATCTGATCCCCTATAACTGGAGTTATAGGTGGTTATGAACTACTCTATGGGTACTGGGAACTGAACGGAGTCCTCTGTAAGAGCAGCAAGAGTTCTTACCCATTGGGTCATTTCTCCAGCCCCTATTATCTTGGTCATAAAGTTGGAAACAATTACTAATTCTTTTATCTCAAATGAGGAAATAAAGTTAGAATTCAACTTTTTTACATGCTACAAGGTACAGAAATTACTGTATTTGGAATAACATGGAAAAGGAGGGTGCATCAATCTAGTCAGATGCTCAGTTTTCATTGTGTCACTTGCAGAAACTCAAAGTGTCAATCAATCCATTACATAGTAGGTGTTACACCTCCTAAAGATGTATTTTATATTCATTCTAATTTAAGATGGGCTCTTCTGTAGCCTAAGCTAGTCTCAAACTCACTATGTAGCCCAGGCTAATCTTAAATACATTATCTTCCTGCCTTTACTTCCCAAATGTTGGAATGATAGGTGCATGCCACCACAGGGGACATTCTTCTATCTCTTCTCTCTTCTCTCTTCTCTCTTCTCTCTTCTCTCTTCTCTCTTCTCTCTTCTCTCTCTCTCTCTCTCTCTCTCTCTCTCTCTCTCTCTCTCTCTCTCTCTTTCTCTCTCTGTCTCGGTGGGGGGAGTTATTGGTGGTGTTCTTATACTTGATTTTCAAGACAGGGTTTCACTGTGTAGCCCTGACTATCCTGGGACTCACTCTGTATATGAGGCTAACCTTAAACTCAGAGATCTGCCTGCTTCTGCCTCCCAACTGCTGGAATTAGAGGTCTGTGTCACCTACCCTAACTTTTTTCTGTCTTTTAAAGTAAACATTAATTGAGAATTACTATGGGCCAAAATACCATCCTACACCATTTTGAACAGATGTCCTAGGAAAAACTAAACAGTTAAATAAATTTATGAAACTTTGAAGGTTACACATATTGCCATATTTCCTAGCAAATTCATATAGCTTGGGTACTGGCTATGTGTACAATGCTCCCACAGCTGTCTGATCAAGTATGCTTTTGGTTGTTTAATTGGCTGGTTGGGTCTTTCCCCTCCGAGAAAAACAAAAGGCCAACAGAAAGAGTATTATGCAGAGGTACTTTGTTCAAAATATCAGAACTATCTACAGGCAAAATGGCTGTCTTGCAAGGGAGGGAAAACCAGTCACATAATCTTATTTGCAGTTTTCAAAGACAAAACACCTCTGTGTTGAACTGCTACAGAGAGGACACTCAAGCATATAGCTGGACTAGGATCAATGCTCTTAGGAGTCTTATTTCTGAATGTGTGTCTTGATAATAGGAGTATAGATTACCACTCCAGAGATTTCAGTTCTACAGAGTTCAGTAATGGCTCCCATAGAGAAAATGAACATTTTTTAAAAGTAAGTAATTGGTATGTGCAAGCTTTCTCATTTTATAAAAAGCATTTTTATTTCAGATTCTAAGATTTAATAGCCATAATTTCCAACCCTGGGGCTTTTATTTTATATCGACACTCTTTTGCGTCCATTTGTGCTCCATCTGGGAATCCTGTTCATATATGGTTGAAGAAAACTGGTTCTGAATCTACTGCACACACATGCCACTTAGCCCACACCAAAGGGTCATGGCAAATAAACTCCTTTTAAAAGCAAATGCTTCCATTCTCATGCTTTCCTAAAAAAAATAAATAAATAATAAACTGACAGCAAAAGCAAAGCACATATAAAAACAGAACGGAAAATGTTGACCAGGAAGATTATAGCAACCAACCCACTGTCATCTAGGAACAAGTGGAATAAATGGGATGAATAGTTGATGACACTATCATCTTGAAGCTCTTCCCCCTTTCTAGGCACTATACAGGTATTTAAATTCACTTTGCTGGTCTTCAAAACAAACCTCCAAAGTTGCTATTAAAAGCCTCCTCTTTTCATTATTGTTACTAATTTATTTATTTTATGTTTATGAATATTTTGTCTGTCTGTATATCTATATAACTCAAGTATGCCTGGTGTACATGAAGGTGAGGAGAGGGCATCAGATCACCTGAAACTACAATTACAGATGCTTGTGAGGTGCCATTTGAGGCCTGGGAATTTAACCCAGGTCCTCTGGAAGAGCAGCCAGTCCTCTTAACTACTAAGCCAAGTCTCCAGTCCCTAAAGCCCAGTTTTAAGACAAACATGATGAAGGAAATGAGCAAGCATATACATAGTCACTCAAAAATCTATTAAAGAACCACCAGATGCCAGTCACTGTCTCAATCCGAAGCAGAATCTAGCACAGATTCAGAAAAAGTTGTAGAATATCATCTATCTTGTCTGCTAACCTTCAGATACATGTGACACTTGTACTAAAAAACATACTCAAATAGCTCTCATGAAATTATTAACTAGATACAACCTGACAGCCTCCATTCTTCCCAAATCATAGCAAGGACATTTATAAATATTTTTTGCAGTCTGAAATTCTTTTATTCAATATTTATTTTTATTTCATGAATATTTGTGTGTCTGCATGTATGTTTGTTCACCACATGCATGCAGGAGCCCACAGAGGTCAGAAGTGCATCAGATTCCCTGGGCCTGGAGCTAAAAATAGCTGTGAGTCCTCTGATGTGGTCCTCTATAAGAGCAGCCAGGGCTCATAACCACTAAGCAATCTGTCACTGCAGTCTGAACCTAAACAGCACTGATTCTCTTTACCAATCATCTCTTAGAAAGTTTCCTATGGCTGATGTTGTGAATTCCAGGTCTTTGTACAAGATGGATGGGTTTCTACACAGGTAAATTTTCCCATTCAGTCTGAAAGAGAGACATGCCATAGCACCTGTAAACAGCAATGACGTAGGACATGCAAATGATGGATATGTGCCCTCAAAAATGTTATGATTCAAAAGGAAGAATGACTAAAAGGGCAATTCTGAAATCATCAGAAAATAAATTCTTATTAGACTACAATAGAACTATGTAGTATATTGCTCTTCAATAAAGGTACAGTATGAAAACCTCACATATTTATCTACCAAGATTCATGCTAAATCCTTCTTTTGCTAATATACATTGGAGCCTCTTTCTAATCTATAGCAATTGACCAAACATCTAGTGAATTTCTCTTTGGCTCCACTCTGCATGGGAACATAAAGCTCTTTACTTAAAAAAAAAAAAGTAACAGAAAAGTATGTTATTATAATCATAGCAAATAGAAGGCTGAGGCCAGAGAATCCTAAGTTCAAAGCCAGCCTTAGCTACAAATAGAGACTTTGCCTTTAAAAATAAAAATAAAATATGTACTTCTCCATTGCTGGTCAAAACCTAAACTAGAACAGCCACTATGGAAATCAATATGGTGGTTCCTCAGAAAACTGGGAATCAATCTACCTCAAGACCCAGCTATAACACTTCTGGGCATGTACTCAAAGGATACTCCATCCTACCACAAGGACACTTGTTCTACTATGTTCATAGCAACTTTATTCATAATAGCCACAAACTGGAAATAACCTAGATGTTCCTCAACTGGAATGATAAAGAAAATGCAGTACATTTGCACATATTACTCAGATGTTTAAAAACAAAATATCATGAAATTTGCAAGCAAATGGATGAAACTAGAAAATATTCTGAGTCAGGTGACCCAACCCCAGAAAGACAAACATGGTATGTACTCACTTATACGTGGATATTAGCTGTAAATTAAAGGATAACCAAGCTATGATCTGTAGACACAGAGAGGCTAGGTAACAAGGAGGACCCAGGGTGGAACACATGGATTTCCCTGGTAAGGGGAAATAGAATGGATTTCTCATGTGGACTCAAGGCAGGTGGGAATGGTAACAGAAAGGACCAGGTGGGTGGGGAGGAGGAGGAAAATACTCAGAGAAATTATGAAACTGGGGAGCGGGGGGGCGGGGCGGGCATTTGTGGAGCAGGAACCTAGTGCAATGGAAACTATCTGGAATCTAGAGCAAAATTTCTTAGTAATGGAGGATTACAGAGCACAAACCACCCATCTTCTACAAGCAGAAAAGGTGGGACTAGGACATCAACCCAGCCATAAAACCTTCCACCTACAGTCTGTCCTGCCTGTAATATTTTCTGGGGCAATGGTGGTGCAGAACTTGTGGGAGTGGCCAACCTATGACTGATCTAATTTGTGGCCATGAGAGGGAACCCACACCTGACATTGCGTGGATGTCCAGGAACCAGAGGCTGGCTGGATAGCCCAGAGACCCAGGATAGAACCAAATATGACTGTCATTAAAAAAGAGGAAAAAAAAATAAAAAAGAGGAAAAGAGCCGGGCGTGGTGGCGCACGCCTTTAATCCCAGCACTCGAGAGGCAGAGGCAGGCGGATTTCTGAGTTCGAGGCCAGCCTGGTCTACAAAGTGAGTTCCAGGACAGCCAGGGCTATACAGAGAAACCCTGTCTCGAAAAACCAACAAAAAAAAAAGAGGAAAAGAAGGCTGGAGAAATGACTCAGAGGTTAAGAGCACTGACTACTCTTGTGAAGGTCCTGAATTCGAATCCCAGCAATCACAAGGTGGTTCACAACCATTCATAATGAGATATGATGCCCTCTTCCGGGGTGTCTGAAGACAGCTACAATGTACTTACATATAATAAATAAATAAATCTTAAAAAAAAAAAGAGCAAAAGAGAAGGAAAGAAAATTAAAGAAAAGCCAATGAAATGATTCTTCATGATACTCTGCTAGACTCAGATCCGTGCCTTTAAGTATGTGTGTGTGGCAGGGGAGCATTGTGGGGGAGGTGAGGAAATGTGTGTGGGTGCCCCGGGAAGCCAGAAAAGGATGTTAGATCCTCTGGAGCTAGAGACATGGGTAATTATGAGCTGCAGATGGGGAAAGTTGAACTCAGGTCCTCTAGAAGAACAGCAACGACTCCCAAACACTGAGCCATCTCTCTACGGCTAAACAGTATTTTTTTTAATCTGGCATTAACTAGTGTCTATATATAAAATATTATCATTACAGAAGTGTGTTAGGGTTGGATTTGCCTCTTACCACAGGATTACTTTGCATTTATCACAAATCATGAATTATGAAGACAAAATTATTTCAGAAATCACTACAAGAACTTATGAAGTAGAGTTAAATCCAAATTAAGAATCAATATGGGTTACATAATATAAACAATATAAATAGGAAGGAAATCATTAAAGGTGACAACTGAAAGATCAAAGAAATTTCGAGATGGCCTTCAAGCTAATCATCTTCTAACTGGATATAGTAGTATATCACTTTAATTCCAGCCGTGCTTGAGAGGAGGAGGCAGGCTAAAGGAGAACTGTCACACATCTGGAGCCAGTCTGAGTTACAGTTGAGTTCCAGGTCAGCATGAGATACTGAGAGCTTGTCTTTAAAGAAATGGAAAGAAAATTCATGCATCATATCAAAACAAACGTACCTGCTATGAAGCTGCCATCACTTACCAACATTCCAAGATATACACAACGTATAATTAGGAAATACTTCCAAATTCGGGAAGGAGGGATACAAGGCCTTTATTTGTGCTTTGAAGGAATGAATCAGGGATTAAGTAAGTGAGAAGGCTAGCCTGACTCCACAACAGGCTTCAAACTGGCAGTTTAGAAGAGGCCTAAATGTCTGTTTCCAAGAACTGGGTAACTCTAGGCAAGTCCAGGCCTCAGAAGTTGCCTGCCACCTGGCCTGAGGCAAGGACAATGGGTCAGCAGCAGTTTCCAGACTTCCTCAGCTACTTCCTCAGCAACAGTTTCCAGTCCCCACCCCAGTAATGGAATGTTCCTAGAGATGGAGCAATATAAAGGTCACCTACCCAGGAATCCCCTAAAGTGCTTTAAATCAGGCCCGTGAGCTCACTTAGGTGTCTCTCTATCTTGATAATGGGAGACTCCAGCATGCTGGACTTCTGCAGAATAAAACACTCTAAGTTTACAACATTCTTCAGCAAATCAAGAACCCTTACATTAGAATCCTAGAGAAAGTTGGAGAATAGAAGGAATGAATGAAGCGATAGAAGAATGGGCTGCAAGGCACTGATCCAACTTTCAACACATTTTGTTCTTTATATATCTAGCAGCCACTCTAATACATCATGTGTTCAAAGCTAAAAGCCAGATCCAACTACAGAAGCAGTTAAGCATCAGCCCAGACTGGGGACTGCGAGTGCCTCTTTATCTAGAAGCAAGAGGCAACTTCTGTCCAGAGTGATGAATATTACAACTGTACTAATTGTAGATGCAATGAGCATGGAGTAAAAAGACATCCAGAACTAAACTGATAAGATAATCACACAGAAGAAATGAAAAAGAAGTGGGGTTTCTAACCTAGTCTTTGAGGACTACCCTCAAGGTCCTCAGAGGGCTAAAGGATTAGAAGGGGGTTCAGACAGCTTTCAATCAGTCCTGGACCAGACACATTTGCATAGGTTGCAAGTGAAAAGGTAGTCTTTGCACGCACTGATATTGTCATTTATATGTGTGTCCACCTAGTGCAGCGACATGCAAAAATGAAGCATTGTGATTCAAATGAAAAGTCCTTAAAACCCAAAAGAGGGTAAAACCTGAGCAGCAGCCCAGCTTTTATAATCCTAAAGCTCTTTTGCAACTTGATCAAAGCTTGAAATTTTACAGATGATAAAAACACTTTGCTAAATGAAAAAAAAAAATCTATGTTAAAGAAGCATTTTTTTCCACACAGTAAATAAAAGAAATTGATGTTCACAAAGTAAATTACAGAAAAAATATTCACAATTTGGGCCACAAAATAAGTTTCAGGCCAGCCTACACAATAGTTAGTAAAAGATTGTGTTTGAATCATCTTCAAAATGATTGTCAGGTAAAAGCTACTTTTTATTAAAAGAAATTCTTCTTCTATGGATAGTTCTGGTTTTGGTTTTTTGAGACAGAGTTTCTCTGTATAGCCCTGGCTGTTCTGGAACTCACTTTGTAGACCAGGCTGGCCTCAAACTCAAGAAATCTGCTTGCCTCTGCCTCCTGAGAGCTGGGATTAAAGGCGGGCATGTGCCACCACGCCCAGGCTCTATGGATAGTTCTGAAAGCATGCTTTAAAAACAAACAAGTCAGGCACAGTGACTCCTAGTTCGGAACTCTGGAAGGCTGAGGTGGGAGGATTTCCATAATATCAAAGCTAGTCTGCACTATAAAGTGATTTTTAGCCTGGGCTAAACTGAGACCCTGCCCCCTCCACCAAAAGCAAAGCAAAACAAAAGTATTAAGGAAGGAAAGACAGAAAGAAGGGAAAGAAGGAGGGAAGAAAGGAAGGAGAATAAATTAAACCAAGAAAACTCTCTTCCATATACAATTATATCTCATGTATTTACTTATTTTTTTTTATCAGTGTCTCTACATAGCCCTGGCTGTCCTGGAACTCACTATGTAGACCATGCTGACCTCAAATTCATAGAGATCCATCCACTTTTGCGACGTGGAAACTTAAGGGTTATTTGGGAAGTTGGTTGGATGTGTTTTGCTGGGGCAACCACGTGAAGGAACGTTTAGTTAAAGTGGACACAGGTGAAAGGCTAAGGCGGACTGGTGAAGGAAAGTTTCACTGAAGCAGACACAGGAAAGAGGATGTTCTGCTAAAGCAAGCACATGAACGGACAGGCGATGAAAGATTCTTTGCTAGCAACATGCATGTAGTGGTCGGCATTACACTGCATAGGTGAGCTGCATTTGTCAGGAGTCCATAGAGAGAAATGCACCAAAAACTTCTGGTGGCTGGCATGCTGCACTTTTGACTCTTGAGTGCTAGGATTAAACTGTGCCTTGTTTGCAGGTTTACAGGCAACAATGAATCCCTTTATCTGTTGAACCATCTTGCTCGTTCTAACTGGTTTCTCTTTTCATTCTCAATTTATATTCCTAAAGAACAGTCTGCAACATGATATTTGAAATTGTGTGCTAGTAGGAGGAGAACTCTGACATCATAAAGCTATCCTCTGATCTCCATCAGCATATGCCCTCACAAGCACACATACACACAATAATAACCTTTTAAATTATTTTATGTATATCAATGTTTTGCCTGCTTGTATATCTGTGAACCATGTGCATGGTTTGCCTACTGTTGGGGAAAGCCGGAAGAGGCCATCAGATGCCCTGGAAGTGAAGTTACAGCCCGCTGTGAGCAGCCTTGTGGGTGCTGGAAATTGAACCTAATTCCTTGGGAAGAGCAAGTGCTCTTTACCACACTGATCAATCTCTTCAGTCCAGTCATTGTTTGGTTGGGTTTTTTTTGTTATTGTTGTTTGTTTGTTTTTTCTTTTTTCTTTTTTTTGGTTTTTCGAGACAGGGTTTCTCTGTGTAGCCCTGGCTGTCCTGGAACTCACTTTGTAGACCAGGCTGGCCTCGAACTCAGAAATCCGCCTGCCTCTGCCTCCCGAGTGCTGGGATTAAAGGCGTGCGCCACCACGCCCGGCTCTTTTTTTTTTTAAACTCATCTGAATCATCAACATCAGTACCCACAATTCAAATGAGTCTAGCCATGCTTGAGCAGGAATTGAAAGATGTAATGATAATCACAAAGATAATGGTCACAGCTTCCAACTGAATGATCTAAGCATACTAAGTATTTGCATTCACCTCTTTTAACTTTTTATTATAACATCTGACCTTTTAAGGACAGCTATTTAAAACACAAGCTATAAAAGTATACAAGGTGGCCCACTTGAACAGAGCCCAAGGTATTCATGTAGCCATATAACTAAATGCCAGCTCTTGTACTCCATGGCTATTCATTGCTTCTTGGGTTTAGAAAATCTAATTTTGAAATGCACAGCATCTGCAACAGCAAATCCAATTAAAATGGTTTCCTTTGGTTTATAATGTGTGTGGGAGAACACATAATATCTGTTAGTGGTCCTTCCAAGGTCACAACAAAGGAAGCCAAACTGACCCTCTTTTGTAAACTGACAGTGCAAACTGACAAATCAAATGATGGGACTTGCAAATGCAAATTCAAGAATGCCCCAGCAGATGCATAGTCCTTCTAAGTGGCATCAAGCAAGCTAAGAATAACTATACCTCATCACACCTGTTCATTTTTTAATAGAGGAAATATTTTTTAAATAACTCTAAGGTTTTCCTTGTCAACACACTGGATACTCAATAGCTAAGATGGCAGCTAATTAACCAGCTGGCACAAGCCTGCAAATGAAGACCCTAAGGAGTAAAAAACTTGCAGTATTCCTGAAGGTAAACACAGGAGCTGATGCTGACCTAGCTGAAATATATTTTGAAGGGGCAGGCAGCTCAATGTCTATCAGACTCTCCAGCCACAAGATTTCAAAACGTATGTGAACTTTCTCATTCACATAAAAACTACAAGGAATCTCAAACTTATTAAAAATGAACCCAGAGCCAGAAAAATGGCACAAACTTGGGGTCCCAGCATTCAGAGAGGCTGACAAAAGGATCATGAGTTTGAGACTCAAAAAAGGGGGGGGGTAGTATATAAAGTCCATGTTACTTTATATATAAGGCATAGATAGCTTAATGGTAGACCACATGTTTGGCATGCTCTGGGCTCTGAGTCCACTGCCCAGCACACAGTAAAGAAAAGAAATTGATGCTCACAAAGTAAATTACAGAAAAAATATTCACAATTTGGGCCACAAAATAAGTTTCAGGCCAGCCTACACAATAGTTAGTAAAAGATTGTGTTCCAAATAAGGAAAGAAATAAACTCCCTAAATTGACCTATAGAGTCTAAGGAATTCCTAGCAAATGCTAACTAGATTTTTATTCTCAAATTGACAAGATAATGATATAAAATAAAATTCTGAAGATTAGCAAAGACCTAGAAGATCCAAAATAATCCTTTTATTACCATTATTTTTATTTATTTTGAATGGAGCTGAAGAGGTGGTCTAATAGTTAAGAGCACTGCCTGTGGTCAGTCATGGTGGTGTCTTTAACCAGCAGAGACAGAGGCAGGCAAATCTCAGGAAGTTTCAGGGTAGCTTATGGCTCCATGTTCAGGGGTTCAGTAAGAGACACTGTCTCAAAAAACAAGGTAGAGAGCTACTGAGGGAGATATCCATAATCAACATCTGGGCTCTGTACAAATATGTGCATATGCAAGCATCCAAACACACAAATGAATAAAGGAAGACTTCCCAGAGTATTTATTTATTTATATTTTTCAGCTAGTTCTGCACATTTGGGTTACAATATTCCTTAGCTTACAGCACATCAAAATGAACAGTGGAGAATGCAGCCTGGAACCAGAGACAATAAAAGACAGTAGAAAAAACGGACAGCAGCAAGAAGTGACAGCTAACAGAGAAGGGATATATGAAGAGATTAGACAAAGCAGACATTACAAATTAAAAGGCAGAGAGATCTGTGCCCGTTTGCCACAGAGACAAAGAGCCTCCACTCTAACCCCTGAGCACTGTATATATCAGATTAACATAATTGATACTGTCTTAAGGACAGTCTTGAGTCATCAGGAAAGGATGCAATTATTTCCAGGTTCAGGGGTCCAGAAGGTAAGTAAACTTTTTGAAAACCTTTCCTTCCAAAATGGTTAGAAGTTTGAGAAGCAAAATAAACCAGGCACTAAAAGTGCTGATGCTGTTTCAGAGAGAAGTTTGACACAGAAAATAGTCCATATAATGTGGTCTACAGGCCAAGATGTTGTTCAGTTGGTTAGGTGCTTGCCTGGCATGAATGAAACCCTGGATGTGGTCCAGAGAACCACACTAAAAACATCTGGAATGGTGGCTTATTCATGCAATCCCAGCACGGAGGAGGTAAAGGTAAGAGGATTATGAATTCAGGGCCATCCCCAGCTATTTAGAGTTTTTCAGGGCAGCCTGGTCTACATGAGACTTTGTTTCAAAATAATAAAAGTTTAGCCCCATTAAAGACCCATTATTCGTTGGAATACATTTTACAGCATTGTGCAATGTATGCAAATCAGTGCTGTCATTTATACTCTTCTTATATTATATTTGAGCTAAAACTTAATGATGCCACATTGCAGTTGAAAATAAATTTGGGGCTGGTGAGATGGCTCAGTGGTTAAGAGCACCAACTGCTCTTCCAAAGGTCCTGAGTTCAAATCCCAGCAACCATATGGTGACTCACAACTACCCGTAACGAAATCTGATGCCCTCTTCTGGAGTGTCTGAAGACAGCTACAGTATAAACATAATAAATAAATAAATAAATAAATATTTAAAAAAAAAAGAAAATAAATTTGGCCAGGCAGTGGTGGTGCATGCCTTTAATCCCAGCACTTGGGAGGCACAGACAGGCAGATCTGTAAATTCAAGGCCAGCCCGGTCTACAGAGTGAGTTCCAGGACAGCCAGGGCTGTACAGAGAAACCCTGCCTCAAAAAAACAAAAAACTAAAAGAAAAAAAAAACAAAAACAAATCAAACCAAAAAAAAAAAAAGAACAAAGAAAAACAGAAAATTTGTACATAGATAGGTTTCCACACCTCCTTAAATTCTTAGTTGGGTAAGGCTCTAGTAGATTAAAAGAGTTTATATTCTTCATAGAGTGCAAAGTATTTTTCCTACTGATTATTAAGTAAGGTAGCATGTGAGAAGGGAATACTGTAGAAGCAAGCTAATGAACATGTGTCTATTCATTACTCAGGCTGAGCTATCAAAATAGCCCATACGGAAGTAGATTTAAGGGGAAAAATGCAGTTAAGAGAAAACAGGTAGAAATAAGGCTTACTTCTCCCTACTTCTTCCCGAATGTGGACCTCTTGGTTAGTTCAACCTGAATGTTCCAGAAAAAGCACAGCCTCAATACTGAAGCCCAGGCTTGGGAAGAATATCTCAAAGATATTTGTTTACCACATGTGAGGCTCTGGGCTCCATTCTCAACACTAAAATAAGATGATAAAATAAATCGAACCCAAACTTGCCCTTCCTCTTCCATTCCCAGCCTCTGGTTGGTTGGTTGGCTGGTTTTAGTTTTTTTTTTTTTCTTGAGAAGGCCCTCACTATGCGACCCTGACTGGAGATCTTCCTGTTTCTCCCTTCCCAATACTGGGATTAAATTCAAGCACCGCCACACCTGGCCTCCATTTCCAGTCTCTCTCCCCAAACCGAAGCCCTGACTCAGTTCTTTTTTTGTTTGTTTGTCTGTTTGAGACAGGGGTTTCTTGGCATAGCCCTCACTGTCCTGGAGCTCATTCTGTAGACCAGGTTGGCCTCAAAGTCAAAGATCTGCCTGTCTCTACCTTCTGAGTGTTGGAATTAAAGGTGTGCACCCCCACTGCCTGGTTCCTTGGTTTTTCTTTCTTTCTTTTCTTTATTGGATAGTTTTTTTTTTTAATTTACATTTCAAGTGTTATCCCCTTTCCTGTTCTCCCCCCTCCCTTGGTTTTTCAAGACAAAATTTCTTATTTCTCTATGTAACTATGGCTGTCCTGGAACTGGCTCTATAGACCAGGCTGGCCTCAAACTGTAGACCAAGCTGGCCTCAAACTTAGAGCTCCACCAGCCTCTGCCTTCCTAGTGCTGAGATTGAAGGTGCGCACCACCATGCCCACCTGCTCTAATCATTTGGAAAATCCTCTGTAATTCTGTAAACCAACTGTATTCTCCCTTTCTGCTTTGTCTTTGCTCATTTATTTCCTGTGTCTGGAATACCTTCTCTGCCTCTCCAACACTCCATTCCCACCCCTTATCCACCAGGAATAAATGAATTCCTCATGCCTTGTGCATCCCTCTGATTTTGAGACCCTCCCACCTCAGAAGTAAAAGCGTGCCTTCTCTGGGCTGCCTCATAAGAGAAACTGTGTACACACAAATAACTACGTAATAAGTGACCTTTCAAAGGGTTCTTCATGGCAATAAAAAGCTTTCTGAACACATAGGTAGATACAGGAGTATTTTTAAGTATATGAAATCTTTTTTGCATTTACAGTTATAAACTGTGCATGGTAGCATACACCTGTTAACCCCAGTACCTGGGAAGTAGAGGCAGGAAGAGCCAGAATTTGAGATCAGCCTTAAGAGTCTATGTCAGAGCCCTGAGTGGTGGTGCATGCCTTTAATCCCAGCACTCAGGAGGCAGAGGCAGACAGATTTCTGAGTTCGAGGCCAGCCTGGTCTACAAAGTGAGTTTCAGGACAGCCAGGGCTATACAGAGAAACCCTGTCTCAAAAAAACAGAAATCAAAACAAAGACTCTATGTCAGAAAGTGGAAAAGGGGCTTAAGAGATGGCTCAGCAGGTAAGAGTGCATGCTGGTAAGCCTGGCTACCTGAGTAGCCGCATGGTGGAAGGAAAGAACAGAGTCTTGCAAGCTGCCCTTTGACCTCCACATATGTGCTAGGGCACCTGCTCCCACACATATACGCACGAAAAAGAGAACAAAACAGTCTAATTTTGAAAAGAGCAAGTCCCAAGCTGTACATGGGGTTACAAGCCTGTAATTTTGGTTACTCTAGAGGTTGAAGCACATCCTTTCAACCAGGAGCTCAAAAGCAACGTCGGCAAGTTTTTTAAATGCCCACCTCAACAACAACAACAACAACAATAACATAAAGTTATAATATCCTATATGGTGTGTCCCAGCCACAGATATACTTATCTTTGCAGGGACATGGTGGTAGCTGCTGAAAAATACCTTAAGACAAATAGCTGCCAGTCTCGCCAGCCCCCTACTGCATCCCTATCCCCACCCCCACTTCCACTAAAACACAACAGAGTGCTAGGATGTATTGCCATACAGTGTCAGCATGTTAGAAACTTCCAAGGATCAAGAAAATGAACTGAGAACAAAGAAAGAAATGCCTGGCAATAGAATAGAATCATCCCTTTGTATTTCATTTTTGTGGCATTTTCCCACTAGGATTGTAACTTAGAGGTAGAGCATTTGCCTAGCATCCAACACACAGGCCCCAGAACACCTCATTCTCTCGTATCCATACAAGTGTGTGTGTGTGTGTGTGTGTGTGTGTACACGCATGCATGTGCATGCGAGTGCCTGTGTGTTATGAGTGGTGGTACACATGAAGATGTACCTACATCCTCTCAGCACTGAGGATTATTTGGAGCTGGTCCTGAGCTACAAAGTGAGACTGTTTCATTTTTTATGTGTGTTTTTTTTTTTTCTACGAAGTTGATCTTTAGCCCCCACTGCACAGGACTTGTGCACAGGCTTCCTTTTTTTTTTTTTTTTGTAGCCTCCCACATTCATTTAAACTGCCCTGAAACCCTGAAAAAGTGTGTGCCCCACTCCCACACTTCCCTTAATGATTTATTATTACATACAGAAAATAACATTGACCGCTTCCAAACAAAATACTCAAGACCAAAGGGTTCTTTGTTACCAAGCTTTAGACAGAGCCCTGCGTTTCCTGTGGTTTAACCGAAGTCATCGACGTGACCTCCTTCCAATTCGTGGACAGCCTCAAACAAGAAGTGGAATTTGAAACACACACTGTGGCTACCTGATTTGAGAAAAGAAAAACTACACCACGTCTAGTTTTTAATTCCCAAGTTACCATTACAAGGAACACCGCAGGGTAAGCAAGCACCACAGACGCACAAAAGACATGGCCAGAGCTGCAGCACCTGGCGGATATTCCTGGACTGCCAATGGTATTAGAGGAACTTTAAATTTTTGGAGCCTCTGCATGTTTCAAGGTACACCGAGAGTTCAAAGCCAAGCAACTCCAACTAGCTCAATATGTATACATCAAGTGCCGCCTCTCACTGCTCTTAAGCTTTTTACCAAAACAGTAGCAGCAGTAAGACATTTGCTAGCTTTGGTTTTGTCCCTCCAAGGCAATTAAGAAAGAGATTTTTGCCCTGTAGTAAGAGCTGAAGGAAGACAGGAAGCTCATAGGACCAGGCTGGAAAGAAGTGGCGGTCCTAGTGAGAAAACCCAAATCCTTGACCGCAGTTTGCCTACAAACTCCTCCTCCAACTTCAGGCCCGCGGCTTTCAGAATCCAAGCGCCTTTTTGACTTGGCCCTAGCACGTGTACGTGAAACAAACAGCAACCACCCACACAAGTAAATAAACCTCGCTTTTAAAACTACAGGGAGTGTTACAGGGAAGTGCATCTGCATCCTCATCCTCAGAAAGGTTCCGCTCCAGGGTACAGAATGCGGAGTAGGAAGATCCCTCCCTTAACATTCCCAACTCCACCAAGAGGCACCCAGGTGGGTGGTGGTGGGAAGTGAGGAAGAGACGTGGAACAGTCTCACCTTGCATGGTGGGCTTCTGGGGGTCCACCTGCGCGGCTTGAGCTGAGTAGAGAGCCACACACATCCTCAGAGTGGCAGCTGGCCTGAGGAACTGAGGTCCAAAGTCTGGGCGGCTCGAAGCTAGGAGCGCCACAGCAGGGGGTTGGGTGGATTATGGAGTGAATGGGGGCAGGGAAAGGAGAGGGAGAAAGACAGAGAGAGTGAGACAGAGACAGAGAGACAGAGAGAGAGAGAGAAAGAGAGAGAGAGAGAGCCCAGAGAAGACAAAGTGCACCAGACATCCCCCTACCCGAACAGGTTGAGGAGGGAGCTGGGAAGAGGGGAGAGAGCCTGGTGTTCCAGGCAACTGGGTGGGAGTGCACAGGGATGCGGTACTCACCTGCGAGGAAGACTGCCTGCAGCAAGCAGAGGTAGTTCTTCCCGTACTTCTCCGCGATCCTAACGCGATGCAGGGCCATGGCCATGTCCACCTGCACTGGGACCGCCTGCGTGAACGGCACGAAAGAACAGTGGTCCTGATTCAGCTGGAGACTGGGCGCCTTGGCGGCAGCCCTAGGCAAACGCTTGACTGCCAGCCACTGCGAGGCCAGGGCTGGAGTGGAAGCAGGAGGGGATCCTGTTGAAGGGAGCCCAGCCCGAGAGGACCCTGCTGGAGGGAGCCTTGCTGGAGGGGGCCCTGCTTCCGCCATCCTCAAACCAGACTTGCTAGTTGGTGACCCCAACCTCAACTGGCCACTGCCGGGCTCTGGCTCGCTAGCGGCCGGTCTTTGCAAGCACAGATGCGGCCAGAAGGGTCGCAGTCTACTCAGCTCAGTGGCTTAGAAGACTAGAGCCCCCTAGCTGGGACCAACAAGCCCCAGGACAGGGAGCCCAGAAACTTGCAGAGATTTCAAGACTCTGGCTGCAGAACGCTTCTGACCTCAGCTACTGAGAGTTGAGCAACTCCGCTCGGAGTGGATGTACACCCACGTCCCCGCCTAGTTTCCAACGGGATGAACAGGGGCGGGACACCGAGAACCAGAGGGGACAGCCCCCACAGAGACGCCCGCGGAGGGGTAGGGAAGGCTGGAGCACGTGTAGGGAGGAGACAACCGACCTCTCACTCTAAGCAGTGGGAGCTGGAGTCAAGAGTTTTCTTCCTTCGCATCCTGCTTCTCAGGACAGGGCGGGAGTGGAGTAAGGATACACAGTATGGGCACCTGCAGATAACACTGTTGGAGAGCTTTGCTGATGCCAGAAAAGCAGCTCT